>NW_027117317.1:0-2500 GCF_021436955.1 Diplodia seriata | reverse complement strand
TTGGCCGATGGCCATCATTATTCATAAGACACTTGGGGGTAAGCCTAAGCCTGCTTCCGACGCCTTGCGTCGAGGTTCGGGTGGACGGTATCCTCCTCCTGAGGTGCGCATGTTGCAGCTTCGACGGTTGGGCTTTCAGCCCCGCCCCGATCCTGCGGCGGACCGCGCCTTGGGGAGCTAAGTGGGGGCAATTGGATGGCCTGTAGGCCTTCGCGTCTGGCGCCTCGTGTGCCGTCGTCGGAGGATCAAGGGCCGGGCGCTCTCGGGCGCCCCTTCCACGTTAACTACTTGGCCCTTTCGGGGCTTGTCCGGCCGCGTTGCGTGCCGCCTTTGGCGGCCGTCCGCGGCTCGGATGCAAGATAGTTACCTGGTTGATTCTGCCAGTAGTCATATGCTTGTCTCAAAGATTAAGCCATGCATGTCTAAGTATAAGCAATCTATACTGTGAAACTGCGAATGGCTCATTAAATCAGTTATCGTTTATTTGATAGTACCTTACTACTTGGATAACCGTGGTAATTCTAGAGCTAATACATGCTAAAAACCCCGACTTCGGAAGGGGTGTATTTATTAGATAAAAAACCAATGCCCTTCGGGGCTCCTTGGTGAATCATGATAACTTAACGAATCGCATGGCCTTGCGCCGGCGATGGTTCATTCAAATTTCTGCCCTATCAACTTTCGATGGTAGGATAGTGGCCTACCATGGTATCACGGGTAACGGGGAATTAGGGTTCTATTCGGAGAGGGAGCCTGAGAAACGGCTACCACATCCAAGGAAGGCAGCAGGCGCGCAAATTACCCAATCCCGACACGGGGAGGTAGTGACAATAAATACTGATTACAGGGCTCTTTTGGGTCTTGTAATTGGAATGAGTACAATTTAAATACCTTAACGAGGAACAATTGGAGGGCAAGTCTGGTGCCAGCAGCCGCGGTAATTCCAGCTCCAATAGCGTATATTAAAGTTGTTGCAGTTAAAAAGCTCGTAGTTGAACCTTGGGCCTGGCTGGCCGGTCTGCCTCACCGCATGTACTGGTTCGGCCGGGCCTTTCCTCCTGGGGATCCGCATGCCCTTCACTGGGTGTGTTGGGGAACCAGGACTTTTACTTTGAAAAATTAGAGTGTTCAAAGCAGGCCTTTGCTCGAATACATTAGCATGGAATAATAGAATAGGACGTGCGGTCCTATTTTGTTGGTTTCTAGGACCGCCGTAATGATTAATAGGGATAGTCGGGGGCATCAGTATTCAGTTGTCAGAGGTGAAATTCTTGGATTTACTGAAGACTAACTACTGCGAAAGCATTTGCCAAGGATGTTTTCATTAATCAGTGAACGAAAGTTAGGGGATCGAAGACGATCAGATACCGTCGTAGTCTTAACCGTAAACTATGCCGACTAGGGATCGGGCGATGTTATTCTTTTGACTCGCTCGGCACCTTACGAGAAATCAAAGTCTTTGGGTTCTGGGGGAGTATGGTCGCAAGCTGAAACTTAAAGAAATTGACGGAAGGGCACCACCAGGCGTGGAGCCTGCGGCTTAATTTGACTCAACACGGGGAAACTCACCAGGTCCAGACACAGTAAGGATTGACAGATTGAGAGCTCTTTCTTGATTTTGTGGGTGGTGGTGCATGGCCGTTCTTAGTTGGTGGAGTGATTTGTCTGCTTAAATTGCGATAACGAACGAGACCTTAACCTGCTAAATAGCCCGACCGCTTTGGCGGCCGCCGGCTTCTTAGAGGGACTATCGGCTCAAGCCGATGGAAGTTTGAGGCAATAATACAGGTCTGTTATGCCCTTAGATGTTCTGGGCCGCACGCGCGCTACACTGACAGAGCCAACGAGTTACTACCTTGGCCGGAAGGTCTGGGTAATCTTGTTAAACTCTGTCGTGCTGGGGATAGAGCATTGCAATTATTGCTCTTCAACGAGGAATGCCTAGTAAGCGCATGTCATCAGCATGCGTTGATTACGTCCCTGCCCTTTGTACACACCGCCCGTCGCTACTACGATTGAATGGCTTAGTGAGGCCTTCGGACTGGCTCAGGGAGGTCGGCATCGACCACCCAGAGCCGGAAAGTTCGTCAAACTACGTCATTTAGAGGAAGTAAAAGTCGTAACAAGGTTTCCGTAGGTGAACCTGCGGAAGGATCATTACCGAGTTCTCGGGCTTCGGCTCGAATCTCCCACCCTTTGTGAACTACCTCTGTTGCTTTGGCGGCTCTTTGCCGCGAGGAGGCCCTCGCGGGCCCCCCGCGCGCTTTCCGCCAGAGGACCTTCAAACTCCAGTCAGTAAACGTCGACGTCTGATAAACAAGTTAATAAACTAAAACTTTCAACAACGGATCTCTTGGTTCTGGCATCGATGAAGAACGCAGCGAAATGCGATAAGTAATGTGAATTGCAGAATTCAGTGAATCATCGAATCTTTGAACGCACATTGCGCCCCTGGCATTCCGGGGGGCATGCCTGTTCGAGCGTCATTACAACCTCAAGC